>NC_091986.1:207040336-207079732 GCF_044704955.1 Pristiophorus japonicus
GCTCTTTGATTTTTTTTCTGCCTCACACTTTCCGACATTATACTCCATCTGCCAAATTTTTGCCCACTCACTTACCCTGTCTATGTCCTTTGGCAGATTTTTTGTGTCCTCCTCACACATTGCTTTTCTTCCCATTTTTGTATTGTCAGCAAACTTGGCTACGTTACACTCAGTCCCTTCTTCCAAGTCGTTAATATAGATTGTAAATAGTTGGGGTCCCAGCACTGATCCCTGCGGCACCACACTAGTTACTGGTTGCCAACTAGAGAAAGAACCATTTATCCTGACTCTCTGTTCTCTGTTAGTTAGCCAATCCTCTATCCATGCTAATATATTACCCCCAACCCCATGAACTTTTATCTTGTGCAGTATCCTTTTCTGTGGCACCTTGTCAAATGCCTTCTGGAAGTCCAAATACACCAGGTTCACTAGGTTGATTCCGGAGATGAGGGGGTTGACTTATGATGAAATGTTGAGTAGGTTGGGCCTCTACTCATTGGAATTCAGAAGAATGAGAGGTGATCTTATCAAAATGTATAAGATTATGAGGGGGCTTGACAAGAGAGGATGTTTCCACTGATAGGAGAGACTAGAACTAGAGGACATGATCTTAGAATAAGGGGCCGCCCATTTAAAACTGAGATGAGGAGGAATTTCTTCTCTCAGATGGTTGTAAATCTGTGTAATTCACTGCCTCAGAGAGCTGTGGAAGCTGGGTCATTGAATATATTTAAGACAGATAGACAGTTTCTTAACTGATAAGGGAATAAGGTGTTATGGGGAGCGGGTGGGGAAGTGGACCTGAGTCCATGACTGGATCAGCCATGATCATATTAAATGGATAAGCAGGCTCAAGGGGCTGTATGGCCTACGCCTGCTCCTATTTCTTATGTTCTTATTTCTACCACATTTTGTGTAAAAACACATCCCGATTTCGTTCCTGAACGGCCTTGGCTCTAATTTCAAGACCATGGCCCCTGGCTCTTGATTCCCCCACCAGATGAAATAGTTTCTCCGTATATCTGCCACAGCAAATCCTGTGAATATTTTAAGCACCCTGATCAGGTCACCCCTCAATCTCACATATTCAAAGGAATACAAGCTAGGTTTTTGCAACCAGTCCCAAACAAAGCTATTTGACTCCAAGTGCCACACGACTGTACGCTTTTCTGTGTCAAAGTTACCAAATGTGCAATCGACATTTTTTTTCCGGAAGAAAGCTAGCTTTGCTCGCGGTAAAGTCATATGATATATTGTTTCACAAGGACAATAGCAGAGAAAAGCCTACCTTTAAGGCTTAAAGTCGAATTGCTGTCAATCTGCCATTGCTGCTGGTGAGGGAAGCTTGCAAATGCTGAAACATTCCTGGGTCCACAGTGTCAGCTGTGGCTCAGTGGGTTGCACACTCACCTCTGAGACAGAATGTTGTGGGTTCAAGTCCCACTTCAGGGATTTGAACACAAAAAAAAATCCAAGCTGACTCTCCAGTGCAGTACTGAAGGAGCACTGAACTGTCGGAAGTGCTGTCTCTTGGATGAGTCGTTAACCTGAGGCCCTGTCTGCCCTCTCAGGTGCATGTAAAAGATCCCATGGCACTATGTTGAAGAAGAGCAAGGGAGTTATGCCCGGTGTCCTGGCCAATATTTATCCCTCAAACAACATTAAAGAAAAACTGATCATCTGGTCATTATCACATTGCTGTTTGTGGGAGTTTGCTATGCGCAAATTAGCTGTCGCGTTTCCCACATTGCAACAGAGACTACACTCCAAAAGTCCTTAATTGGCTGTAAAGTGCTTTGAGACGTCAGGTGGTCATGAAAGGCACTATATAAATGCAAGTCTTTCTTTTCCAGGTGAGAAAAATCAGTTTGAAACTACTGTATATCCAATTTTTAAAAATACTTTTGACACATTGATGCATGGCATCTGGCATGTGATGGTTATGGGCTAGATCTAAGACTATACCCTAGTGTCAGCCGTGACTCAGCAGTAACACTCTCACCTGAGTCAGAAGTACATCTTTCAAATCCCACTCTAGGGACTTGAGCACATAATCTAGACTGACGCTCCAGTGCAGTGCTGAGGGAGTGCTGTATTGTTGGAGGTGCCGTCTTTCGGATGAGGCTTAAAACTGAGGTCCCGTCTGCTCTCTCAAGCGCACGTAGAAGATCCTATTGACACTATTTTGAATAAGAGAAGGTGAGTTCTTTTGGATTCCTGACCAACATTTGTCCTTCAACCAGCATCACCAACAAAAGATTATCTTGTCATTATGTCATTACTCTTTGTGAGAGCTTGCTTTGTGCTAATCTCCCTATATAACAAAAGTGACCAATTCATTAGCTGTGAAACGCTTTGGGATGTCCTGAAATCATCAAAGACACTGTATAAAATCAAGTTTTTTCTTTCTTTATGTAAAATAGTACGTTTATTATCCAAAAGAGTCCAATTACATGCATAAGATCATAACAACATACCGCAGGTGAAGGGTCCACAAACAATGGAAGACCAGCAGGAAGAACAGTGGAAGGAAGATAGTGCAGGGAGCCCCTGCGGTCATCCCCCTGCAAAACAGATACACCACTTTGAGTATTGTTGAGGGGGATGACTCATCAGGGGAGGGCAGCAGCAGCCAAGTTCATGGCACCGTGGCTGGCTCTGCTGCACAGGAGAGCAGGAAAAAGAGTGGGTGAGTGTAGTGATAGGGGATTCAATTGTAAGGGGAATAGATAGGCATTTCTGCGGCCGCAACCGAGACTCCAGGATGTATGTTGCCTCTCTGGTGCAAGGGTCAAGGATGTCTCGGAGCGGGTGCAGGATATTCTGAAAAGGGAGGGTGAACAGCCAGTTGTCGTGGTGCACATTGGTACCAGCGATATAAGTAAAAAAATGGATGAGGTCCTACGAGACGAATTTAAGGAGCTAGGAGCTAAATTAAAACGTAGGACCTCAAAAGTAGTAATCTCGGGATTGCTACCAATGCCACGTGCTAGTCAGAGTAGGAATCGCAGGATAGCTCAGATGAATACGTGGCTTGAGCAGTGGTGCAGCAGGGAGGGATTCAAATTCCTGGGGCATTGGAACCGGTTCTGGGGGAGGTGGGACCAGTACAAACCGGACGGTCTGCACCTGGGCAGGACCGGAACCAATGTCCAAGGGAGAGTGTTTGCTGGTGCTGTTGGGGAGGAGTTAAACTAATATGGCAGGGGGATGGGAACCAATGCAAGGAGACAGAGGGAAACAAAATGGAGACAAAAGCAAAAGACAGAAAGGAGATGAGGAAAAGTGGAGGGCAGAGAAACCCAAGGCAAAAAACAAAAGGGCCACTGTACAGCAAAATTCTAAAGGGTCAAAGTGTAATAAAAAGGCAAGCATGAAAGCTCGGTGCCTCAATGCGAGGAGTATTCGGAACCCAGGAGAGGGCTCTGAGCTAGTTAGAGTGGGGGAGAGCACAGATGAACAGGACCCCAAGAAAGAATGCAAAAGGCAGGAGGCAACAGAGCAGAGTAGCACTGGGGTAAGTGTAAACCACAAGGTGATAGGAAGGGACAATATGTATGAATATAAAGAGACTGCAGGAGGGGTCAAATCTAAAAATCATGGTTTAAAAACTAGTATTAAAACACTCTACCTAAATGCATGCAGCATTCGAAATAAATTAAATGAGTTGACGACACAAATCATTACAAATGGGTATGATTTGGTGGCCATTACAGAAACATGGTTGCAGGGTGGCCAAGACTGGGGATTAAACATACAGGGGTATCTGACAATTCGGAAAGATAGACAAGAAGGGAAAGGAGGTGGGGTAGCTCTGTTAATAAAGGATGAAATCAGGGCAGTTGTGAGAGACAATATTGGCTCTAATGAACAAAATGTTGAATCATTGTGGGTGGAGATTAGAGATAGTAAGGGGAAAAAGTCACTGGTGGGTGTAGTTTATAGGTCCCCAAATAATAACTTCACGGTGGGGCAGGCAATAATCAAGGGAATAATGGAGGCATTTGAAAAAGGAATGGCAGTAATCATGGGGGATTTTAACATACATATCGATTGGTCAAATCAAATCGCACGGGGTAGCCTTGAGGAGGAATTCATAGAATGCATACGGGATTGTTTCTTAGAACACTATGTTACAGAACCGACAAGGGAGCAAGCTATCTTAGATCTGGTCCTGTGTAATGAGACAGGAATAATAAACGATCTCCGAATAAAAGATCCTCTCGGAATGAGTGATCACAGTATGGTTGAATTTGTAATACAGATTGAGGGTGAGGAAGTAGTGTCTCAAACGAGCCTACAATGCTTAAACAAAGGGGACTACAGTGGGATGAGGCAGAGTTGGCTACACAGACTAAACGGTGGCACAATTGAGGAACAGTGGAGGACTTTTAAGGAGCTCTTTCACAGTGCTCAACAAAAATATATTCCAGTGAAAAAAAAGGGCGGTAGGAGAAGGGATAACCAGCCGTGGATAACCAAGGAAATAAAGGAGAGTATCAAATTAAAAACCAATGCGTATAAGGTGGCCAAGGTTAGTGGGAAACTAGCAGATTGGGAAAATTTTAAACAACTGCAAAGAATGACTAAGAAAGCAATCAAGAAAGGAAAGATAGATTACGAAAGTAAACTTGCGCAAAATATAAAAACAGATAGTAAAAGCTTTTACCGATATATAAAACGGAAGAGAGTGACTAAAGTAAATGTTGGTCCCTTAGAAGATGAGAAGGGGGATTTAATAATGGGAAATGTGGAAATGGCTGAGACCTTAAACAATTATTTTGCTTCCGTCTTCACAGTGGAAGACACAAAAACCATGCCAAAAATTTCTGGTCATGGGAATGTGGGAAGGGAGGACCTTGAGATAATCACTATCACTAGCAGGGTAGTGCTGGACAGGCTAATGGTACTCAAGGTAGACAAGTCTCCTGGTCCTGATGAAATGCATCCTAGGGTATTAAAAGAGATGGCGGAAGTTATAGCAGATGCATTCGTTATAATCTACCAAAATTCTCTGGACTCTGGGGAGGTACCAGCAGTTTGGAAAGCAGCTAATGTAATGCCTCTGTTTAAAAAGGGGGGCAGACAAAAGGCAGGCAACTATAGGCCGGTTAGTTTAACATCTGTAGTGGGGAAAATGCTTGAAGCTATCATTAAGAAAGAAATAGCGGGACATCTAGATAGGAATAGTGCAATCAAGCAGATGCAACATGGATTCATGAAGGGGAAATCATGTTTAACTAATTTACTGGAATTCTTTGAGGATATAACGAGCATGGTGGATAGAGGTGTACCGATGGATGTGGTGTATTTAGGTATCCAAAAGGCATTCGATAATGTGCCACACAAAAGGTTACTGCAGAAGATAAAGGTACGCGGAGTCAGAGGAAATGTATTAGCATGGATCGAGAATTGGCTGGCTAACAGAAAGCAGAGAGTCGGGATAAATGGGTCTTTTTCGGGTTGGAAATCGGTGGTTAGTGGTGTGCCACAGGGATCGGTGCTGGGACCACAACTGTTTACAATATACATAGATGACCTGGAAGAGGGGACAGAGTGTAGTGTAACAAAATTTGCAGATGACACAAAGATTAGTGGGAAAGCGGGTTGTGTAGAGGACACAGAGAGGCTGCAAAGAGATTTAGATAGGTTAAGCGAATGGGCTAAGGTTTGGCAGATGGAATACAATGTCGGAAAATGTGAGGTCATCCACCTTGGAAAATAAAACAGTAAAAGGGAATATTATTTGTATGAGGAGAAATTACAACATGCTGCGGTGCAGAGGGACCTGGGGGTCCTTGTGCATGAATCCCAGGTGCAGCAGGTAATCAGGAAGGCGAATGGATTGTTGGCCTTCATTGCGAGAGGGATGGAGTACAAAAGCAACTGTATAGGGTCTTTGTGAGGCCACACCTGGAGTACTGCATGCAGTTTTGGTCACCTTTCTTAAGGAAGGATATACTAGCTTTGGAGGGGGTACAGAGACGATTCATTCGGCTGATTCCGGAGATGAGGGGGTTACCTTATGATGATAGATTGAGTAGACTGGGTCTTTACTCGTTGGAGTTGAGAAGGATGAGGGGTGATCTTATAGAAACATTTAAAATAATGAAAGGGATAGACAAGATAGAGGCAGAGAGGTTGTTTCCAGTGGTTGGGGAGACTAGAACTAGGGGGCACAGCCTCAAAATACGGGGGAGCCAATTTAAAACCGAGTTGAGAAGGAATTTCTTCTGCCAGAGGGTTGTGAATCTGTGGAATTCTCTGCCCAAGGAAGCAGTTGAGGCTAACTCATTGAATGTATTCAAATCACAGATAGATAGATTTTTAACCAATAAGGGAATTAAGGGTTACGGGGAGCGGGCAGGTAAGTGGAGCTGAGTCCACGGCCAGATCAGCCATGATTTTGTTGAATGGCGGAGCAGGCTCGAGGGGCTAGATGGCCTACTCCTGTTCCTAATTCTTATGTTCTTATGTTCTTCTGAAATAGGAGCAGGATTAAACCACTTGGCCCCTCGCGCCTGCTCCGCCATTCAATGAGATCATGGCTGATCTTCAACCTCAGCCCAACCTTACTGAACTCGCCCCATATCCCTTGATTCCCATTGTTATCCAAAAATCTGTCGATCTATGTCTTGAATATATTAAATGACTGAGCCTCCACAGCCCTCTGAGGTCGAAAATTCCAAAGATTCACAACCGTCTTCGTGAATAAATTTCTCCTTATCTCAGTCCTAACTGGCTGACCCTTTATTCTGAGACTATGACCCCTGGTTCTAGACTCCCCACCCAGAGGAAACATCCTCCCCACAGCTATCCTGTCAAGCCCTGTAAGAATTCTGTATGTTTTAATGAGATGACCTCTCATTCTTCTAAACTCTAGAGAATATAGGCCTCGTCTACTCAATCTCTCCTCATCGGACAATTCCCCCATCCTAGGATTCAGCACAGTAAACCTATATTGCACTCCCTCTAAGGCAAGTATATCCTTTCTTAGATAAGGAGACCAAAACTGAACACAGTACTCCAGGTGTGGCCTGACCAAGGCCCCGCCAGCCCTTTATTTCTGGTCCGTGAGGCTATGGATGATTTAGTGCCAACGAGGCCAAAATTCATCACCTCACCACCCGTTGCCGCCGACTGCCGCCCACTGCCGCCGACATTCCTTCTGAAGATCTGCCCAGTGACAACTTGGACGTGGCCTGGAGCGGGCAGGAGGAGAGAGCCGCTGGGAACCGCCCGCTGACGTCAGCGGACGGCCGAGTGGCGCGACTGACCTCCCGCCTGCCGAGCTCCCAGATTTCTGCGGGCGGGAGTCGGCGGGACTCTGCGACAGAACGGGGGTGGACCGCTGGCCGGAGACTGGTCTGGCCCCAACGGTAAGTAGGAAGAATCTGAAAAAAAGGTAAATGAACATTTTTTTTTTACATTTTCCACAACAACTTAACCTGGATGGGGTCCCCTGGAGGTCTTCCGCTGGTTTCTTTATTTTTTACTGTTGATTTTTTTTTCCAGCTTTTCAACCCTCCGTGGGTCCGACTCCATCCTCGGTGGTAATTGGGCGCCAAACGCCTCTGCCGCCGAGAATGAGACCTCCCGCCCGCTGCCGCCCAGTTTGGCGGCGTACGTCGTGCATTTGCCACCTGCCGACCTTCGAGGGACCTGCTTCATGAATATCCAACCCAAAGCACCATCCAGTACCTCGCCGGCCATCGGCGGCACTTTAGGTGACACTCGGGTGGAAGCCTTGATAAAAATCGGCCCCAATAGGTTTCCTTTGAAGCTAAACAGTCAAGTGGACTGTTGGGATTAAAATGTTGGAATCGCGTTTTGCTCATTCTGGTTTTCAACAACGTTGACATGAATGGCAAAAGGGATCCCCGGTGTTAACTACTGAGATCTGACTATCTCCTTGTGGCTGCTTGTTTTTAAGATGAGGAAACATGGTTGATAGAAAGGAGCAGACTCGATGGGCCGAATGGCCTCCTTCTGTGCTGTGCTGCATGAGAAGCAATGAAAGAGGTTGACGAGATTGCTACTTCGCTTGGCGCTTATGAAAAAACACACTACCTCCGTGAGCCTCGATTACTTTGGGAGCATGAGTATATGGTTTCATTGTAGACGAGATCAAAATGTATTGAAACCACATCCCAGATTCTGAAAGAAAAATCTCGATCAGCCTGTTAGTTGTGACACCTCATCAGTACATTCTAATTGTTTGTCAAATCGGGATATTTTGCCTGCAGGCAAAGGGCCTCGGTAGTGTTTCAGTCAAGGCTAATATAAACAGTTTGAAACTCAAGTCCAACCTTGGCCATAAAATAAATAGTCATCGCGTTTAGTGTTTATCCAAGTAATTAGATTTACAATCCCATATGTAATAATCCCGCACAGTGTCACACTCTGATATACGATGACCGGTGATTGAAAACAATTTGTGCTTGGCTCCTCCATCAATATAAATTTGATATATCAAGAGTGTCTCAGCTGCAAAAGAAAGACCTTATATAGAAATTACAGCACAGAAACAGGCCATTCGGCCCAACTCATCCATGCCGGTGTTTATGTTCCACATGGGCCCCCTTCCCACCCATCTTCATCTCACCCCATCAACATTCCTTTTCCCCTCTTTTACTTATCTAGCTTAACCTTGAATGCATCTATGCTACTCACCTCAACCACTCCCGGTGGTAGCAAGTTCCACATAATGTAATGCCTTACACAACCTCAGAATATTCAAAAGCGTTTCATAAGAACATAAGAACAAAGGAATTAGAAGCAGGAGTAGGCCATTCAGCCCCTCGAGCCTGCTCTGCCATTCAATGAGATCATGGCTGATCTTCTACCTCAACTCCACTTTCCCTCACTATCCTCATATCCCTTGATTCCCTTAATATCCAAAAGTCTAACGATCTCTGTCTTGAATATACTCAACATAGATAAAAACATAGAAACATAGAAAATAGGTGCAGGAGTAGGCCATTCGGCCCTTCGAGCCTGCTCCACCATTCAATAAGATCATGGCTGATCATTCCCTCAGTACCTGTTTCCTGCTTTCTCTCCATACCCCTTGATCCCCTTAGCCGTAAGGGCGATATCCATATCAACAATTGCGCCTCCACAGGCCTCTGGGGTAGATAATTCCAAAGATTCACCACCCTCTGAGTGAAGAAATTTCTCCTCATCTCAGTCCTAAATTCTGAGACTGTGACTCCCCAGCCCGGGGAAACATCCTCCCTGCATCTACCCTGTCAAGCCCTGTAAGAATTGTGTATGTTTCAATGATATCACCTCTCATTATTCTAAACTCTAGGGGCTAGAATTTCCTATTAGCCCGCCAGTGCCCGATCGCCACTAAGATTAAGAAGATTATCGCCAGCGAAAACTTCCCCCCAAAAAATAAAACAATCTGACGAATGAGAAACATGGGCCTTGCACCCCCATTCTGGGCGAAAAAGTGCAATTTAGGATTAATTGGGCGTTCCTAAACAAATTGAGCAAAAAAAAAAATGTTTTAATCAATAAAAATTTACCCCGAGGCTGCGGGTTGGGCCTAACACCAGAAAAACAATCAAAATAATTTTTCAAAAAACAGCAAATAAAAAATCAAAGAAACATTCCCAAGACACTTTAAAATGAAATCACCACAGCACATTTTTAAAATAATGACTTACCTTTTGCTTTCAGGGCTACTCACCGATCGCCCAGCTCCGCTGATCCTCGTGGGTGTTTTTTAAAACTTACCCAAATATCGTGCCATGGCGATCTGAGGACAGTGCACGCCGACAGTCCGCTCCCCAGCGGGACCTCGAAACCGCCGGCATAAACTCAGGTAAGGAAATTTTTGCTCACCTGATTACCGCCCAGAAACCAGGCAGAAAGCCATTGGAAATTCCAGCCCTAGGAAATGTAGGCCTCGTCAACTCAATTTCTCCTCATAGGGCAATTCCCCCCCCGCCCCGCCCCCCCACCCCGCCATCCCAGGAATCAATTTGGTGAACCTTCGTGGCACTCACCCTATGGCAAGTATATCCTTCCTTAGGTAAGGAGACCAAAACTGTACACAATAGTCCAGGTGTGGTCTCACCAGGGCCCTATATAATTGCATAGTTTCATAGCTAATGCAGTACCTTTGAAGTGTAATCACTGTTGTGATGTAGGGATATGCGCACAGCAAGATTTCAACATCAGTAATGAGATAAATGACCAGACAAATGTTGATCAGTATAAATTGTTTTCTTGGGTAGCTCCAAGAGACACCATTATTATCAAGCTCTCTTGAACTTCAATTGACTTCCTTTACTTTTGGAAATAGTCTGAATCAATGTTCTCTCAAAGGTCCTGCGCAGGCCGCTCACCGGCTTCTCGATTTTAAATACAGCACGTGCGCGGAAATGCAAAGGGAACACGCACTAAAAGAAACAGGCTGCGCAGAACATGGGCCCATACTCTCTGGAGTTTAGAAGAATGAGAGGTGATCTCATTGAAACATACCAGATTCTGAAGGGGATAACATAAGAACATAAGAACATAAGAATTAGGAACAGGAGTAGGCCATCTAGCCCCTCGAGCCTGCTCCGCCATTCAACAAAATCATGGCTGATCTGGCCGTGGACTCAGCTCCACTTACCCGCCCGCTCCCCGTAACCCTTAATTCCTTTATTGGTTAAAAATCTATCTATCTGTGACTTGAATACATTCAATGAGGTAGCCTCAACTGCTTCCTTGGGCAGAGAATTCCACAGATTCACAACCCTCTGGGAGAAGAAATTCCTTCTCAACTCGGTTTTAAATTGGCTCCCCCGTATTTTGAGGCTGTGCCCCCTAGTTCTAGTCTCCCCGACCAGTGGAAACAACTTCTTTGCCTCTATCTTGTCTATCCCTTTCATTATTTTAAATGTTTCTATAAGATCACCCCTCATCCTTCTGAACTCCAACGAGTAAAGACCCAGTCTACTCAATCTATCATCATAAGGTAACCCCCTCATCTCCAGAATCAGCCAAGTGAATCGTCTCTGTACCCCCTCCAAAGTTAATATATTCTTCCTTAAGTAAGGTGACCAAAACTGACAGGGATTGCCAGGGTAGATGCTGAGAGGTTGTTTCCCCCTGGCAGGAGTGTCTAGAACTAGGGGGCACAGTAACAGGATAAGGGGTCGGACATTTAGGACAGAGATGAGGAGGAATTTCTTCACTTAGAGGGTTGTGAATCTTTGGAATTCTCTAATCCAGAGAGCTGTGGCTGCTGAGTCTCTGAATATATTCAAGGCTGAGATAGATAGATTTTTGGAGTCTGGGGGAATCAAGGGATATGGAGATCGGGCGGGAAAATGGATGTGAGGCCGATGATCAGCTATGATCATATTAAATGGCGGAGCAGACTCTGAGGGCTGTATGGCCTACTCCTGCTCCTATTTCTTATGTCTTATACCTTAAAGCGCAGTGATAGAGAATTCAAACAGGCTCATTTAGACAGACTGTGAAAATTCACAGACCCCCAAGTCAAGGCTGCTACGTGCTGCTCAGCATGTTGCATTAACTCATCAATCAACTTGTCATTTTCGGACCTTGGGTAGCGAGCCAATAAAACGTTAAAAGACTTTCAATTGAGCCAATAAGGTCAAAGAAGGCGAGTTCTTTTCTGTAAATTGATCCAGGTATAAAGTACAGCCATTTTGACCATGTGTCTCAGTAAGACAAAGAAACTGGCAATCAGCCAGCAGTTAGTTGCTCTCTGCCGAGATTAAAAAGTTAAAACTACCATCGGAGTTCGTATTTCATTGGAAATTAAGAGATCTAACAATTTTGGCACTGCAAACAGGATTGCTGAGGAAATAAACTGAATTTTGGACATCAGACCTACATTTTGAGGTAAGGACTCCTCTTTTTAAAAAAAGTCCTCGGTCAAAAGTCTAAATTCGCCTCTCCTTCTACGCGATTCCGAAAGCCTCCGGTTTGCGAACCCTCCGGTTGGTAGTTGGCTCGAGGTCCCATAGACGTCTAAACTTCGGCGGTGTGTTAGTTAATTAATCACCGACCTATTGATCGGCTAGCAAGCCTACGACTCGAGACCCCAGTAAAGAAATCAGTAAAGAAATGGCGGCAGGAGATAAGGGCAAAGAATTGCCTACAACTGTTAAAGGTGGGCAGGCACCACCTCAAGTTTCAGTAGCTTTAATTCTCGAACAGTTGAAAGAATACATAGAGCAACAATTCAACTTATCTAAAACCTGTATTAAGATCGAACAAAAGTACGGAACCTCCAAAGGACAATGGTCCTTGGACGAGATTAAAAGGGTCTGGGGAAAAACGACCCGTATGAAAAATAAAGAGCGAACTAGATGGTCCCTAGCGGTTATGGGCCAGATCCGAAACCGGAATGAAATTATAATGCGTTCCCAACATGATCGAGAACTGACCAGTACAAAGGATCAATTGCAAGCTGTTTGTGCACAGCTGCGACAGAAAAAGCTTGAACTTGAAAAGCTGGAAATGGAAGTTAAAGATCTTAAAGGTGAAATTAAAGAATGGAAAAAATCATTAGGTCAAGAGACAGTAATAGGAAAAGGAAAATGTATTGATCAATTCCCAGGGTACCCATGTTTGGATAAATTAAAAGCGCAAACCCGAAGACACGACCGAGGAATAGATACGGTTTCTGAATCCTCCGACAATACAGTGTCGGAGGATGATGAAGAATTAGGGGTGTGCTTTGCCCCGTTTAAAAAAAGACGAGTTGTAGTCAAATCAGAAGAGACTGCGGATGAGGGTGGAACCAAAAAAACAAAGAGAAGGGTGTATGGAGAATACTTAGTTCATGCTCCGGCAGACCCAGAGAAAATTGATAAATGGTCCAAGGAATTGCCCAATCCAAAGAAAGGGGGAGTAAAAACGTGGGACCAATTGGACCGCTTGAGAAATATATATCAACTTCATCCCTGGGATGGAGTGCAAATTTTGACCATAATGGTGCCAAAAACACAGGGAAGAAAATTGCACGACAAGGTAGATGAAGCTTTGGGGCAGAATGAGCAAGAATTAGACGCAGGATGGGAGGCGATTAAACACTGGCTGCAAGCCTTCAATCCAGCTAAGACAAACTGGGGAAAAATTGCAGCCTGCCAACAGAAAGGAACAGAGGAGATCCTGGAATATGACGAGTGGTTTAGATGCACGTGGCTAGAACATTCGGGTATGAATAATACGGATGAGGAAATAGATGAACAAGTGTTTGGACCCCTGAAAGCAGCTTTCGTGGCAGGTCTAAAGCCAGAACTGTCCAAAATGCTTAAGGTAGTGTTACCGGACTGGGAAGGTAGAGGAACTACCTTTGCAGCATTAGTGGATCGATGTAACCAATTAGATCGGGATATGGGAGCTAAAGTCCGAGCTGTACAGGCTATGGGATGGAAATCCCAGGATTCCGATAAACAGTCATTCGGAAAATTACCCGGAAAATGTCATTATTGTGGGAAAGAAGGTCACTGGGCCAAGATGTGCAGGGCAAAACAGCAAGGTCATGGCTGGGGAAGAGGACGCAGCCAGGGATACAATTCAGCCAACAAACCAGGCTTGTCACAAGATAACGACCTCATAGAAGCATTTAAGCGACTGACAATACAACAACAGAAGGAGTTACTTGGGATAGCAAAAAACGATTAGAGCCCACCCTGGCCCCCCTCCTCGCACTAATACAACAGAGGGGAGATGGGCTATATATAACTGTGAGGGGGGGCGATAAGGATGTGGACTGTCTTTTAGACACAGGGGCGGAATTAACATGCTTACCCCTACAATATGGAGACTTTTTGTTGTTGGATGGTAGGGCACGTACAGCCTATGGAGTTGAGGGCCATAAAATGGAAATTAAAATGTCAACACCGGTACTTATAGGGCTGGGTCCACATGAACTAACCACGCCGGTCTGGATAGGCCCAGTAGATCAACCCCTTTTGGGAATGGACGTTCTAATCCAAATAGATTCATCGTTGCATTTCGAGGATGGTCGGGTGACATGGTCAATTAGAACTTTGAAGAAAGAAGAATTGAAGGAACACCCAATATGGGCTAAAGATAAGAACGATTGTGGCCTACTCCAGATGGAGCCTGCGTCATTTACAGGGACCAAGCCTCCATGCACTAAACAGTATCCCATCAGTCCAACTGCCATCGCGGGAATCTTACCGGTTATTCAGCAATTGGAGAAACAAGGGGTGCTTATTAAAACGCACAGCTCCTCCAATAGCCCCGTGTGGCCGGTACAGAAATCTAATGAGACTTGGCGTTTGACTGTCGATTATAGGAAAGCTAACCAGTGTATTGATCAAAAAGCTCCTTTGGTCGCAGATCCCTCCACCATTTTTAATGCCCTCAAACCGGAACATAAATATTTCTCAGTTATAGATATGGCCAACGGATTTTGGTCGGTGCCTCTGGCACCGGAGGTTCGACAGTGGTTTGCTTTCACGGTCCAAGGACAACAGTATACTTGGACCCGGTTACCGCAGGGTTTCCACAACAGCCCTACGGTATTCCACATGGCTTTACAAAGCCATTTGCGAGAATTACCTCCCCTGTCATCCACAGTCATCCAATATGTAAACGATATCCTGCTAGCTTCAAACACAGAAGAACAGCATGAACAAGATTTACGAGCTTTGCTGGATCACCTTCGGCTGAAAGGACATAAAGCACAAATATCCCAAGAAGAGGTTGTATACCTGGGACAAAAGATTTCACAAGGAAAGAGAGAACTTACCCAGGATAGAACTGCAGCCATTCGGGCTGCTAAAAAACCCACCACTATTCAGGAACTAAGGTCTTTTTTGGGATTGTGTAACTTTAACAGAAATTGGATTGACTCCTTCACACAGCTTTCTCAGCCACTGAATGATATTTTAAAGGGGAAACATGCCTCTAAAGAAGCCATCACCCTCACTAAAGAACAGCAAGAGGCCTTCCTGAGTTTGAAAAAGGCTTTGTATTCGGCACCGGCTCTGGGAATCCCCGATAGTTCATGAGAAAGAAGGATATATGACAGCTATACTGACACAAGAACATGGGGATCGGCAAAGACCTATTGGCTATTATTCGGCAAAACTGGATGCGGTAGCCCTCGGATGGGGAAGTTGCCTAAGGGCCATGGAAGCTACATGTCGAGCGGTAATGACCACTGCGGGTCTAGTCCTCGACCAAAAGCTGATTGTCAAGTGTCCCCACACCGTACACGCTTTGCTGACTATGAATAGAATGTCTCAGGTGACGGCAGCAAGATGGACCCACTGGACAGCAGTTTTGGAAGCTCCTAATCTCCATATCGTCCGGGCCAGCCCGGTTAATCCCACAACTATGCTCCCGATGTCAGAATCGAGGGAGCAAGAGGTGGGGAGAATATGAAGAGCATGACTGCGTGGAGATTTTAAAAGAAACAGAAGAAGCAGCCTTAGCAGCAGAGGAGCCTCTGCACAACCCAGACCTCATCCTGTTTACAGATGGTTCCTCCTTTGTTGACAATGGTACCAGAAAAGCAGGATGGGCAGTTACAACCTTATATGAGGTAGTGGCAAAAGGATGTTTACCCTCAGGAACGTCAGCACAACAGGCCGAGTTACGGGCCCTGTCAGAAGCATGTCAAATAGCAGAAGGAGAGACAGCTAATGTCTACACAGATTCGCGTTATGCTTTTGGAATCGCTCATGACTTTGGTATGTTATGGCGGAAAAGAGGATTCCTCACTGCTGCTGGTACACCTATCCAAAATGAAAAAGAAGTCCGAGACTTACTGGAGGCCATACAATTACCTCAGGAAGTGTCCATCCTGAAGTGTAAGGCCCATACCGAGGAAAATACCACAGAAGCACAGGGAAATGCCCTAGCCGACCAGGCAGCTAAAGATGCCGCCTCACAGGGCGTTCCTCCAGAAGAACCAACACAGATGTGCAGATTGAAAGCACTCAGGACTCTGACACGAGACCTTCAAACAATGCAAGGCGAGTGCTCCCGAGAGGAAAAATGGACATGGATTGAGGCAGGAATTAAGCTATGCGAAGATGGTGTCTGGAGACAAAGAGTTACCGACAAGCCAGTCGCGCCACAAGCGCTTATGATTTTTTAGCCCAACAGATCCACTCGTGGGGACACTTGGCCTCACAACAGATGACGGCACAGTTCCAGAAAAGCTGGTGGGGTCGGGGATTTTAAAAACATGCCCAGCTGGTAACAGACTGCTGTGTGGTCTGCCAGAAAAATAATTCTGGACCCATCATGGTAATGCCCCAACTGAGGCCCCCTGCCCCTGTCGGACCATTCCAGCATCTGCAGGTTGATTATATATCTCTTCCTTCATGCCAAGGATACACTAACATTCTTGTCATGGTCAACAGATTCTCTAGATGGATAGAAGCTGTCCCAACTAAAAGAGCCACAGCCAATCATACTGCAAAGGTCTTGTGTAAGGATTACATTCCCCGATGGGGAGTCCTGAGTAGCATTGACTCAGATCAGGGAACACACTTCACAGGTGCTGTCTGCCAAGAAGTCTGTAGGTTACTGAACATTATGTGGGATTTACACTGTCCTTATCATCCACAATCATCAGGACAAGTAGAACGAATGAATCGAACTCTGAAACAACAGCTTGCCAAATATCACCAAGAAGGAACACCATGGCCCCAGGCACTACCAATAGTGCTATGTAGCATTAGGGCAACCCCAAACTGAACTACAGGTCTAAGCCCATTTGAAATTATAACAGGAAGACCCATGTCGCTGCCAGGAACTATCGATTTACGGAAAGCTGATGTTCACTTAATGAGTGACACTTTGTTATCATGCAAGGAGTATCCGCAATAAGGTGGATGAATTAATTGTGCAAATAGATGTTAACAAATATGATGTGATTGGGATTACGGAGACGTGGCTCCAGGATGATCAGGGCTGGGAACTCAACATCCAGGGGTATTCAACATTCAGGAAGGATAGAATAAAAGGAAAAGGAGGTGGGGTAGCATTACTGGTTAAAGAGGAGATTAATGCAATAGTTAGGAAAGACATTAGCTTGGATGATGTGGAATCTATATGGGTGGAGCTGCAGAACACTAAAGGGCAAAAATCGTTAGTGGGAGTTGTGTACAGACCTCCAAACAGTAGTAGTGATGTTGGGGAGGGCATCAAACAGGAAATTAGGAGTGCATGCAATAAAGGTGCAGCAGTTATAATGGGTGACTTTAATATGCACATAGATTGGGCTAGCCAAACTGGAAGCAATACGGTGGAGGAGGATTTCCTGGAATGCATAAGGGATGGTTTTCTAGACCAATATGTCGAGGAACCAACTAGGGGGGAGGCCATCTTAGACTGGGTGTTGTGTAATGAGAGAGGATTAATTAGCAATCTTATTGTGCGAGGCCCCTTGGGGAAGAGTGACCATAATATGGTGGAATTCTGCATTAGGATGGAGAATGAAACAGTTAATTCAGAGACCATGGTCCAGAACTTAAAGAAGGGTAACTTTGAAGGTATGAGGCATGAATTGGCTAAGATAGATTGGCTAATGATACTTAAGGGGTTGACTGTGGATGGGCAATGGCAGACATTTAGAGAACGCATGGATGAATTACAACAATTGTACATTCCTGTCTGGCGTAAAAATAAAAAAGGGAAGGTGGCTCAACCGTGGCTATCTAGGGAAATCAGGGATAGTATTAAAGCCAAGGAAGTGGCATACAAATTGGCCAGAAATAGCAGCGAACCTGAGGACTGGGAGAAATTTAGAACTCAGCAGAGGAGGACAAAGGGTTTGATTAGGGCAGGGAAAATGGAGTACGAGAAGAAGCTTGCAGGGAACATTAAGGCGGATTGCAAAAGTTTCTATAGGTATGTAAAGAGAAAGAGGTTAGTAAAAACAAACGTAGGTCCCCTGCAGTCAGAATCAGGGGAAGTCATAACGGGGAACAAAGAAATGGCAGACCAATTGAACAAGTACTTTGGTTCAGTATTCACTAAGGAGGACACAAACAACCTTCCGGATATAAAAGTGGTCAGAGGGTCTATTAAAGAGGAGGAACTGAGGGAAATCTTTATTAGTCGGGAAATTGTGTTGGGGAAATTGATGGGATTGAAGGCCGATAAATCCCCAGGGCCTGATGGACTGCATCCCAGAGTACTTAAGGAGGTGGCCTTGGAAATAGCGGATGCATTGACAGTCATTTTCCAACATTCCATTGACTCTGGATCAGTTCCTATCGAGTGGAGGGTAGCCAATGTAACCCCACTTTTTAAAAAAGGAGGGAGAGAGAAAGCAGGGAATTATAGACCGGTCAGCCTGACCTCAGTAGTGGGTAAAATGATGGAATCAATTATTAAGGATGTCATAGCAGCGCATTTGGAAAATGGTGACATGATAGGTCCAAGTCAGCATGGATTTGTAAAAGGGAGATCATGCTTGACAAATCTTCTGGAATTTTTTGAGGATGTTTCCAATAAAGTGGACAAAGGAGTACCAGTTGATGTGGTGTATTTGGACTTTCAGAAGGCTTTCGACAAGGTCCCACACAGGAGATTAATGTGCAAAGTTAAAGCACATGGGATTGGGGGTAGTGTGCTGACGTGGATTGAGAACTGGTTGTCAGACAGGAAGCAAAGAGTAGGAGTAAATGGGTACTTTTCGGAATGGCAGGCAGTGACTAGTGGGGTACCACAGGGTTCTGTGCTGGGGCCCCAGCTGTTTACATTATACATTAATGATTTAGACGAAGGGATTAAATGTAGTATCTCCAAATTTGCGGATGACACTAAGTTGGGTGGCAGTGTGAGCTGCGAGGAGGATGCTATGAGGCTACAGAGTGACTTGGATAGGTTAGGTGAGTGGGCAAATGCGTGGCAGATGAAGTATAATGTGGATAAATGTGAGGTTATCCACTTTGGTGGTAAAAACAGAGAGACAGACTATTATCTGAATGGTGACAGATTAGGAAAAGGGAAGGTGCAACGAGACCTGGGTGTCATGGTACATCAGTCATTGAAGGTTGGCATGCAGGTACAGCAGGCGGTTAAGAAAGCAAATGGCATGTTGGCCTTCATAGCGAGGGGATTTGAGTACAGGGGCAGGGAGGTGTTGCTACAGTTGTACAGGGCCTTGGTGAGGCCACACCTGGAGTATTGTGTACAGTTTTGGTCTCCTAACTTGAGGAAGGACATACTTGCTGTTGAGGGAGTGCAGCGAAGATTCACCAGACTGATTCCCGGGATGGTGGGACTGACCTATCAAGAAAGACTGAATCAACTGGGCTTGTATTCACTGGAGTTCAGAAGAGTGAGAGGGGACCTCATAGAAACGTTTAAAATTCTGACGGGTTTGGACAGGTTGGATGCAGGAAGAATGTTCCCAATGTTGGGGAAGTCCAGAACCAGGGGTCACAGTCTAAGGATAAGGGGTAAGCCATTTAGGACCGAGATAAGGAGAAACTTCTTCACCCAGAGAGTGGTGAACCTGTGGAATTCTCTACCACAGGAAGTAGTTGAGGCCAATTCACTAAATATATTCAAAAGGGAGTTAGATGAAGTCCTTAGTACTCGGGGGATCAAGGGGTATGGCGTGAAAGCAGGAAGTGGGTACTGAAGTTTCATGTTCAGCCATGAACTCGTTGAATGGCGGTGCAGGCTAGAAGGGCTGAATGGCCTGCTCCTGCACCTATTTTCTATGTTTCTATATGTTTCTATCATACTGTCAGAACTTAACCAATGCTATTAGTTCTGTTTCCCGACAGGTATCGGCAGCTTGGGGTAATCCACCCGAAGGAGGACACGACATCATCCCGGGAGTCTGGGTGTATGTGAAAAAGTTGCATAAAGAACCTTTGGGTGCCAAGTGGGAGGGACCTTATCAAGTGTTATTGACCACCCAGGCAGCTGTTAAAGTCCAAGGAAAGAAAGCCTGGATCTACGCTTCACACGTTAAATGAGCACCCGTAACTGAAGCTGAAATCTAATAAGGACAATTACATTTTGTGAAAATGTATAAATTTACTGTAGTATTGATTGTAGGTATTCTAGGCATAGGCCTACTTCTTACTAGCCGACCCTTTGCACCAAAGGGAAATAGTAGGGTAGCAAGGGAATTACATGCTTGTTTATGTTATGCTTAAGGAAAGGTGGCTTACTGGTTGAATTAAGATATTGATTTGGATTAAATTGGAATAAGGTTAATTAACCTACTAAAACCAGACTTCCATTGTGGCCACGATGGAACTCGGGTTGGTGTAAATTTGTGTGGAAGCTACTAGTCCGGACATGTGGCGAAACACATCAACAAATTTTAGAAGGAAACTCTATTAACATGTATGAAATTATTTTGTAGAATGTTTAACCAGTGATACCTGATGTTTTATGATTCAGTTTGTGAAAGAATCAAAGGGGGGATTGATAGAGAATTTAAACAGGCTCATTTAGACAGACTGTGAAAATTCACAGACCCCCAAGTCAAGGCTGCTACGTGCTGCTCAGCATGTTGCATTAACTCATCAATCAACTTGACATTTTCGGACCTTGGGTAGCGAGCCAATAAAACGTTAAAAGACTTTCAATTGAGCCAATAAGGTCAAAGGAGGCGAGTTCTTTTCTGTAAATTGATCCAGGTATAAAGTACAGCCATTTTGACCATGTGTCTCAGTAAGACAAAGAAACTGGCAATCAGCCAGCAGTTTGTTACTCTCTGCCAGTATTAAAAAGTTAAAACTACCATCGGAGTTCGTATTTCATTGGAAATTAAGAGATCTAACACGCAGCTTACAGTGAACATTAGTCTTGACGTCTTTTTCATCTCTAAGTGTTGAAGTGTTCTGAAACAATATGACTGATTACAGGCATGCCCTTCTAAAACGAACCTCTCCCTCAGGCTCTTGCTTTCTGAAGCAGATTACCATTGGAAGAAACCAGAGTGTTCTGAATTTACATTTATATATATAAAAATAACTTGGGAATGAGCCTGGGCAGCTTCAATCCAGCTCCCAGTGGACAGGAGTATGCAACAACTCAAATTTAGCAGTTTCGCCTAGCCATGTTAGAAGATATATGGGGAACGAATGAGGGGACAATGCACATCAGTGAGTGGTCAAACCTTACACATTTGGCAGGAGAATAATGTTCAGCTTAATTTCATGCGCATATATCAACATTTTCACAATCCCATGCCAAAAGTCTATCACGAAGATTGTGTTTAAACACCAAACTGGTTGCAGTGAGTAATCCGCGCCCACTGACAAAGTGAAAGAAGACAAGGCCACTTACTACAGCTCTTCAAAGGAAGTATGATTGGTCTCAATAATTGTCCCGCTTGTAAGGTATGATTGTTCAAGGTGGAGTTCACAATGTTGTCCTTTCATCTTTGGAAAGATGACAGAGAGGATCTCACAGTGCATTTCAAGGTGTCCAATCTACAATAGTAAAAGCCATGGCTCAAAATTAATCACCACGATTAAATACCATTAGAATTTGGCAGAATCATGATTAAATGCTGCATCTTACTCCCAAGCAAACCAATTATTCATTTGACCATAACAGTAACACAATGATTGTGAAGCATTTGGGATATCTTTGAAAATGTGACAGGTGCTATATAAATGCAAGTTCTTCCTTTATCATAGACTCCATCATTTAATTACATTCACAAGGTTGTAACTTAGAAGGTAAAGAAAGAAATACTTGCATTTATATTGTGCCTTTCACGACCACCAGATGTCTCAAAGTGCTTTACATCCAATGAAGTACTTTTGGAGTGTAGTATTGTTGTAATGTGGGAAACGCAGCACAGCAAGATCCCAAAAATAGCAATGTGATAATGATAGTGGCTGGTGTGCAATGGCCACCACACGTTAAAAAAACCTACGCACAGGCATCTTCCACCTTGCAGGATGTAGTTCAGGATCTAGAATTTTAGGTCCTTCATTGAAACACCTGTGAACTCATCCTTTTTTGGTGTGGAAGCAAGTCATCCTCATTTCGAGGGACTGCCTATGATGATATGATGGATGACCAGATCTTCTGTTTTTATTATGTTGATTGAGGGGTAAATATTGGCCAGGACACCGGGGATAACTCTCCTGCTCTTCTTCGAAATAGTGCCATGGGATCTTTTACATCCACCTGAGAGAGCAGATGGGACCTAGGATTAACATCTCATCTGAAAGAAGGCACCTCCGACAGTCCCCTCAGCACTGCACTGAAGTGTCAGCCTAGATTTATGTGCTCAAGTTTCTGGATTGGGACTTGAAGCCACCAGTCCCATGACTGCCATGACTGCAAACTGAACACTGAAAAAAAGATTGGTTCACTCATGTTCTTCCGGGAAAGGAATCTGCCCTAGATCTAACTCTAGTCTGCATATTGTGAATGACTCTTGTACCCACCATCACCTTGGGGCAAATGGGGATGGATAATAAATATTTGCCCACATCCCAAGAAAAAATATTTTGTTATTTTGTTGAGGTACATTGTTATCAGGGATTTCTTCCTCACTATAAAGATTAAATACATCATCACATCATAGGCAGTCCCTCAGGATTGAGGAAGACTTGCTTCCACTCTTAGCATGAGTTTGTAGGAGACAGAACAGTTTAATACGAGAGCCACAGTCTCTGTCACAGGTGGGACAGACAGTGGTTGGAGGAAAGGGTGGGTGGGGAGTCTGGTTTGTCGCACGCTCCTTCCGCTGCCTACGCTGGATTTCTGCATGCTCTCAGAAACGAGACTCAAAGAGCTCAGCGCCCTCCCGGATGCACTTCCTCCACTTAGGGTGGTCTTTGGCCAGGGACTCCCAGGTGTCAGTGGGGATGACACACCTTATCAGGGAGGCTTTCAGTGTGTCCTAATAACGTTTCTGCTGCCCACCTTTGGCTCGTTTGCCGTGGGCGAGTTCCGAGTAGAGCGTTTGCTTTGGGAGTCATGTGTCTGGCAGGCGGACAATGTAGCCCACCCTGCGGAGCTGGTCAAGTCTGGTCAGTGCTTCAATGCTGGGGATGTTGGCCTGGACAAGGACGCTAATGTTGGTGCGTCAGTCCTCCCAGGGGATTTGTAGGATCTTGCGGAGACATCGTTGGTGATATTTCTCCAGTGACTTGAGGTGTTTACAGTACATGGTCCACATCTCTGAGCCATACAGGAGGGCAGGTATTACTATGGCCCTGTAGACCATGAGCTTGGTGACAGATGATGGATGGAGAAAGCATAGGAGATACAGCAGCTGGCCGACAGCCATGATGTGGGAGGATTCTTCATCACAGTCAAGGCCACCTACGGTCCAAACACCCAAGGCCCCACCCCGCTGCTGGCCAAAAATGGGGAAACACTCATCAAGGACATCGAGGCAGTCATGGCCCGCTGGAAGGAACACTTCGAAGATCCCCTCAATCAAGACTCTGCCTTTGACTCGAGTGTTCTCGACTCCATTCCGCAGCATGCTACCCGCCACCACCTCAGTGAGACCCCAACACTGCACGAGGTAGAAAAAGCCATGAGACAGCTAAAAACCAACAAGGCTACGGGTGCGGACGGAATCCCTGCTGTTGCACTGAAGTATGGCGAAGAGGCACTGCTGGCGCAAATACATGACCTCATCTCTCTCATCTGGAGGGAGGAGAGCATGCTGGGAAATCTTAGCGATGCAGTGATCATGACCATCTTTAAAAAAGGGGACAAATCCGTCTGCAGCAACTGCAGAAGAATCTGCCTGATATCAGCCACAGCGCAAGTCGTCCCTAGAGTCCTCCTCAACCGTCTTCTTCCTGTGGCCGAGGAGCTCCTCCTAGAGTCGCAGAGCGGATTTTGTCCCCTCCGGGGCACAACGGACATGATTTTTACAGCGCGACAGCTGCAGGAAAAATGCAGGGAACAGCACCTTATACATGGCCTTCTTCGACCTTACAAAGGCCTTTGACACTGTCAACCGCGAGGGTCTAGGGCGCGTCCTCCTATGTTTCGGATGCCCCCAAAAGTACATCACCATCCTCTGCCTGCTCCATGATGACATGCAGGCCGCGATCCTTACCAACGGATCCATTACAGACCCAATCCACGTCCGGACGGGGGTCAAGCAGGGCTGCGTCATTGCCCCAATCCTCCTCACAATTCAAATACACAATCCTTTCAATAGCAGCAAGATAAGAACATAAGAACATAAGAAATAGGAACAGGAGTAGGCCATACAGCCCCTCGAGCTTGCTCCACTATTCAATAAGATCATGGCTGATCTGATCATGGACTCAGCTCCACTTCCCTGCCCGCTCCCCATAACCCTTTATCCCCTTATCGCTCAAGAAACTGTCCATTTCTGTCTTAAATGTATTCAATGTCCCAGCTTCAACAGTTCTCCGAGGCAGCAAATTCCACAGATTTACAACCCTCTGAGAGAAAAAATTCCTCCTCATTTCAGTTTTAAATGGATGGCCCCTTATTCTAAGATTATGCCCTCGAGTTCTAGTCTCCCCTATCAGTGGAAACATCCTCTCTGCATCCACCTTGTCAAGCCACCTCATAACCTTATACGTTTCAATAAGATCACCTCTTATCCTTCTGAACTCCAGTGAGTAGAGGCCCAAATGACTCAACCTTTCCTCATAAGTCAACCCCCTCATCTCCAGAATCAACCTAGTGAACCTTCTCTGAACTGTCTCCAAAGCAAGTATACCCTTCCTTAAATACGGAGCCCAAAACTGCATGCAGTATCCAGATATGGCCTCACCAATACCCTGTACAATTGTAGCAAGATAGAATCATAGAATGGTTATATTATATATGTATACTTGTATTTACTCGGTACAGCCACCAGAGGGCTCATCCCCTGGAGTCCCAAGGGATCCCATAATCCCTTGGGAGCACAAGTATTTAAGGAGGCTTCACAGGTTGGAGAGGCACGCTGGAGACCTGCAAGAAAAGACTAAGGTCACACTTTACTTTGAGCTCACAGTGTTCAATCTGACTTTTTCTCCATACACAACAACTGGCGATGAGATACAGATAGCGAACCCAAAAATGCAGAGAACAGTGGGCATCCTGGAGAAATTCTCGGAGGGAGATGATTGGGAAACTTTTGTGGAGCGACTCGACCAAAACTTCGCAGCCAAAAAGCTAGATGGGGAAGACAGCGCTGCCAAATGAAGGGCGATCCTCCTCACTATCTGTGGGGCACCAACGTATGGCCTCATGAAGAATCTGCTCACTCCAGCGAAACCCACGGAGAAATCATACGACGATTTGTGCACACTGATCTGGGAGCATTTGAACCCGAAGGAAAGCGTTCTGATGGCGAGGTAGCGGTTCTACACCTACAAAAGGTCTGAAGGCCAGAAAGTGGCGAGTTATGTCGCCGAGCTAAGACGCCTTGCAGGACATTGCAAATTTGAAGGACATTTGCAGCACATGCTCAGAGAATTTGTCATACTTGGCATTGGCCACGAAACCATACTTCGCAAACTTTGACTGTAGAGATCCCAACCTTGAGTAAGGCCACAGCGATAGCCCAGGCGTTCATTGCCACCAGTGACAATACTAAGCAAATCTCTCAGCACACAAGTGCTGCTACATGTACTGTGAACAAAGTGATGTTGTTTTCGCATCATAACGTATAGGGCAGGTCACACGTACCTGCAGCTGCACGTCTGCAGGTGTCTCAGAGTCCACCATCAAGGGTGATGAATGCAAGGCCATTAACACCTTGTTGGCGCTGCAGGGGTGATCATCATTTCCATTCATGCCGATTCAAAGAGTAAGTTTGCAAGGGCTGTGGAGCAATGGGACACCTCCAATGAGTCTGCCGGCGAGCTGCAAGGCCTGTTAAATCTGCAAACCACTATGTTGCAGAGGAGGACAGATCCACGGAGGATCACGATGAATCAGAACCTCAGATCGAGGAGGCAGACGTACATGGGGTGCACACATTCACCACGGATTATCCCCCGATAATGCTGAATGTTGAACTAAATGGACTCCCGGTGTCAATGGAGCTGGACACGGGTGCGAGCCAGTCCATATTGGGCAAAAAGACTTTCGAAAGGTTGTGGTGCAACAAAGCCTCAAGACAAGTCTTAACTTCAGTTCGCACGAAACGAGGAATTTACACAAAAGAACTGATTCCTGTAATCGGCAGTTGTACTGTAAAGGTCTCCTACGATGGCGCAGTACACAAGCTACCACTCTGGGTGGTAACAGGCGATGGTCCCACGCTGCTCGGCAGAAACTGGCTGGGAAAGATACGTTGGAACTGGGATGATGTCCGAGCGCTATCGCCCGCTGATGACATTTCGTGTGCCCAGGTTTTAAATAAATTTCCTTCGCTGTTCGAACCAGGCATCGGGAAATTCCAAGGAGCAAAAGGGCAGATCCACCTAATTCCGGGGTGCGACGCATCCATCACAAGACGGGAGCAGTACCGTACATGATGAGAGAAAGGGTAGAGATCGAACTAGACCTGCTGCAAAGAGAGGGTATCATTTCCCGATCGAGTTCAATGAGTGGGTCAGTCCTATCGTCCCAGACCTCAAGGGAGATGGCACCGTCAGAATCTGTGGCGATTACAAAGTAACTATCAATCGTTTCTCCCTGCAGGACCAATACCCACTACCAAAGGTCATTGACCTCTTTGCAACACTGGTGGGAGGAAAGACGTTCATGAAGCTGGATCTGACTTCAGCCTACATGATGCAGGAACTGGAGGAATCATCGAAGGCCCTCACCTGCATCAACATGCACAAAGTTCTTTTTGTTTATAACAGATGCCCGTTTGGAATCCGATCAGTGGCAGCGATATTCCAGAGAAACATGGAAAGCTTACTGAAGTCAGTCCCGCACACCGTGGTCTTCCAGGACGACATCTTGGTCACAGGTCGGAACACAGTCGAGCATCTGCAGAACCTGGAGGAGGCTCTTAGTCGACTCAACCGCGTGGGGCTCAGGTTAAAATGCTCGAAGTGCATTTTCCTGGTGCCTGAAGTGGAGTTCCTGGGAAGGAGTATTGCGGCGGACGGCATCAGGCCCACCAACGCGAAGGCGGAAGCAATCGAGAACGCACTGAGGCCACAGAACGTGACGGAGCTGCGGTCGTTTCTGGAACTCCTGAACTACTTTGGTAACTTCTTACCGGGTCTCAGCACACTTTTAGAACCACTGCATGTCTTACGATGAAAAGGGGACGAATGGATTTGGGACAAAAGCCAAGAAACTGCCTTTGTAAAAGCGAGAAAATTGTTATGCTCAAACAAATTGCTTGTGTTGTATGATCCATGTAAGCGTTTGGTACTAGCATGTGATGCGTCGTCATATGGCGTCAGGTGTGTATTGCAACAAGCTAATGATTTCAGGAAACTGCAACCGGTTACTTATGCATCCAGGAGTCTATCTAAGGCTGAGAGAGCCTATAGCATGATTGAGAAAGAAGCGTTAGCGTATGTCTATGGGGTAAAGAAAATGCATCAATACCTGTTTGGGCTAAAATTCGAATTGGAAACTGACCATAAGCCACTTATATCCCTGATCTCTGAGAGTAAAGGGATAAATACCAACGCATTGGCCAGCATCCTGAGATGGGCGCTCACGTTGTCTGCATACAACTACTCCATCCGCCACAAGGCAGGCACAGAAAACTGCGCCGATGCTCTCAGTAGGTTGCCATTGCCCACCATGTGGGTGGAAATGGTGCAGTCCGCAGATCTAGCCATGGTTATGGAAACATTTGAGAGTGAGCAATCACCCGTCACTGCCCGGCCGATCAAAACCTGGACAAGCCAGGACCCCTTATTGTCTCTAGTCAAAAGCTGTGTGCTTCACAGGAGCTGGTCCAGTGACCCAGTGGAAATGCAGGAAGAGATAAAGCCGTTCCAGCGGCGCAAAGATGAAATGTCTATACAGGCAGACTGTCTTCTGTGGGGTAATTGAGTACTGGTCCCCAAGAAGGGCAGAGACACCTTCACCACAACCTCCACAGTACCCACCCAGGCATCGTAATGATGAAAGCGATAGCCAGATCCCACGTGTGGTGGCCCGGTATCGATGTGGACTTAGAGCCCTGCGTTCACAGATGTAATACATGCTCGCAGTTAAGCAATGTACCCAGGGAGGCGCCGCTATGTTTATGGTCTTGGCCCTCCAAACGGTGGTCTAGGGTACACGTCGACTATGCAGGCCCGTTCTTGGGTAAAATGTTCTTTGTGGTTGTAGACACCTACTCCAAATGGATTGAATGTGAGATAATGTCGGCTAGCACATCCGCTGCCACTACTGAAAGCCTGCGGGCCATGTTTGCCACACACGGCCTAACCACGATGTCCTGGTGAGCGACAACGGGCCATGTTTTACCAGTGCTGAGTTCAAAGAATTTATGACCTGTAACGGGATCAAACATGTCACATCTGCCCCGTTTAAACCAGCATTCAATGGTCAGGCAGAGAGAGCAGTGCAAGCCATCAAGCAAGGCTTGAGGAGGGTAACTGAAGGCTCACTGCAGACTCGCCTATCCCAAGTCCTGCTTAGCTACCACACGAGACCCCACTCACTCACTGGGATCCCACCTGCTGAACTGCTCATGAAAAGAGCACTTAAGACAAGGCTCTCGTTAGTTCACCCTGATCTACATGAACAGGTAGAGAGCAGGCAGCTTCAACAAAGTGCATACCATGATAGCGCAAATGTGTCACGCAAGGTTGAGATCTATGATCTTGTATTTGTATTAAATTATGGACAAGGTCCCAAGTGGCTTCCCGGCACTGTCATGGCCAAAGAGGGGAGCAGGGTGTTTCGGGTCAAACTTTCAAATGGATTAATTCACCAGAAACACTTGGACCAAATCAAACTCAGATTCACGGACTATCCTGAGCAACCCACCTTGGACCCTACCTTTTTTGATCCCCCAGCATACACACCAGTGGCAACCGGCACCACGGCTGACCATGAAGCAGAACCCATCATCCACAGCAGCCCAGGAGGGCCCAACACACCAGACAGCCCAGCAAAGCCAGCTGCATAGCAGCCTAGCGAGGGCCCAACAAATGATTCAACAACCACCAGTTTTCACACCGAGACGATCAACCAGGGCAAGAAGGGCCCCAGATCGACTCACATTGTAAATAGTTACACTATTGACTTTTGCGGGGGGAGTGTTGTTATATATGTATACTTGTATTTGCTCTGTACAGCCACCAGAGGGCTCATTCCCTGGAATCCCAAGCAATCCCATAATCCCTTGGGAGCACAGGTATTTAAGGAGGCTTCATAGGTTGGAGAGGCACTCTGGAGACCTGCAATAAAAGACTACGGTCACACTTTACTTTGAGCTCACAGTGTTCAGTCTGACTCTTTCTCCATAAGAACAGGTTACAGCATGGAAGGAGTCCATTTGGCCCATTGAGCTCAAGCCAGCTGTCTGCAAGAGCCCCTCAGCTAGTCCCACTCCCAAGACATTTACCTGCAGCCCTGCAATTTTTTTTCTAACAACAACAAATTGTATTTATATAGCGCCTTTAATGTAGTGAAAAGTCCCAGGGCGCTTCACAGGAGTGATTATGAGACCAGAAAAATTGACACCGAGCCGTATGAGGAGAAATTAGGGCAGGTGACCAAAAGCTTGGTCAAAGAGGTAGGTTTTAAGGAGCGTCTTGAAGGAGGAAAGTGAGGTAGAGAGGCAGAGAGGTTTAGGCAGGGAATTCCAGAGCTTGGGGCCTAGTCAACAGAAGGCACGGCCATCAATGTTTGAGTGATTATAATCAAGGATGATTGAATAATACAAACAAGTTTATTTTCCATCCATCAGATGAGACATTAAACCAAGGTCCTGTTGTCTGGTTCAGGTGGCCATTAAAGCTGGGATGGACAGATAGTGAGGTTCGTAATTTGAAGGAATGGGCCTCCTTTATCGGAACCTCTCTCTTCCATTGAAACTTTCAATGCACGCTGTTAGTGATGTTAACTGCTGATGTCCCACTGTTCAAACTCCTTGAAACAACTTCCATTTAACAAATAATATACCATCAGCTTTACCCAAGGATGCACAGAATGAGAAACTGTAAGTTGGCCCATCAAACAAAGGGGGAGGAATTGAGTTGCACCCCATTTGGGGGCGGTAACTTTAGAGAGGGCGGGAAACTTAGTGTCAGGTGCTAAAGATTCCCCCCTTTCAAACAATTTGCTTTAGCGCTCCTGGAAGGAAGTGGAGCTAAATGAAGCGCTGCACTTCTTTCTTGTAGCGCAGAAGGGGCAGACGCCTCAGCAGTGCTGCACACTGGGTCGTGTAGCACTCTACGTACAAAGGGTCCTTCCCTCCCTTTCAAGGAAAGGCCATCGCTGCAGGCTCTGCAATTGAAAAAGCACCTACCTGGACCACCAAGGGAGCGGGGGACCTGCACGAGCAGCCCGGCGCTCAAGCAGAGTGCCAGGCTGATCGATCACAGGCAGGGCCCCGCGAAGAAAACTGAGGAACATAGCGCGAACAAAGGTAAGTTTGTTTTTTTTACTTACCTCGGCCACCTCGCCTTTAACCATCGCCCCGGTAACGGCCGGCCGCCCGATCCGCGCCTCCTGCAGCTGCCGGTGTTTTCGCCCGGCGATGCTGCAGGGGGGCGGAAGGGAATTTCGGGTCCAGGGCGCTAGCCGGGCAATGCGCGCGTCGATGACATCATGATCTCCGGGCGCAGGAGATCGGGGTGCAACGCCATAGCGCCCAATATGGCGGGAATCGGTGTCAGTGCCGTGCCCGGATGCTAACACATTTACGCCCCTTTCGCGCCCCCCCGGGGGTGCTAACAAGAGGCGCAAATGCACCGAATATCTCGGCCCAACTCTGTTCACAGAGTAAGTGCATTGCTACCCATCCTGGGACCCTACCAGAGCTACCTAAAAGTCTGGCTCCCAAAGATACCAGCGAAGCACGACACTATCTATTTATCCACCCCCACACCTTCATTATTCAAACACGCCTGGTTGCTTTCCACTGATGACCCTTGTTTGGTTGTACCAGTCGTGGGATAAGAGTATTCCAGGGAGTATTTGGCTTTCTATGTCTGCAATTATTACTATTGCTTTTGTCCGTTGCTGAGTCAGGTAGTTATCTTAGTTATTTTTATAAGTTTTGAGCAACATGAGTTTATCAGATTTATCAGGGAATTGTTCCATTACTTTGAGGGGGCTGTGGGGCGGGCAGGGAGGAGAGCTGCCGACAGGATGTTCAAAATCAAGAGTTTCTGCTGCGACAGATAAGCTTTTAAAACTGCTCTTGTAGTCTGGGCAATGCAGAGGTTGTTCTGCATTCATTCTCACCAGCTCCCGAACCGCCGACAGTCACTGACAGCAAAAACAAAAAGCATTTTCCGTTCCCGAGCGCTGTTCTCTGTCACCTTAATGAGTACATGCAGAGGTTTGGTTTCAATCTATTTGAGAATCCCCACAGCTAACTACCTTGGAAAACGGGGCGTTTTTCAATTCTCTTGTCACCTTCGGAAAAGTAGACGGAGGATGAAGGCACGGAAAGAAATCCAGGATAATTATTCCACTCGAGTTGTAGCTGCTGAAAATGTCATCATCACAGGCAGTCCCTCGGAATCGAGGAAGAGTTTAAAGGAGTGGAAGACACCTGTGGGTGAGTTCTTTTAACGTGGGGTGGCCATTGCACACCGGCTGCCACACCGGGCTTAGCTGAGCGAGGTCTCGGTCCAGTGGCTAGGGGGCCCAAAGACAACTGGAGACCAGGCACTGCTGTGTGAGCCTAGTTTTCTACGGCGAGATGCGGGCCGTAAGCTCGGCGCTGTGTAGCGCCCTTCGGTGCGATGGTAGGTGGTCCGAGGTTTGATTGGGGGGACAGGCATTGGGAAGGTCAGTGGTCCATTTTTTGGGGTGGCGGTCAGGGTGTTCAGAGTGGAAGGAGGTCAGGGTGGTCACAGCCATTGTGCTCACCACGTGCTGGAGGAGAAGGGGCCAGGTCGTCAATGGAGGAGGAGAGGCTCAGTCGTCGCAGGGGAGCCAATGGCTGCGGAGAGAAGCAACCTGACCTCAGGTCTTACACTACAGCCGTGTCTCCCTCACTACTTAAATTTACATATTTTAATTATGACAAAAGAACATAAGAATATAAGAAATAGGAACAGGAGTAGGCCATACGGCCCCTCAAGCCTGCTCCGCCATTCAATAAGATCATGGCTGATCTGATAATGGACTCAGCTCAACTTCCCCGCCCACTCCCCATAACCCTTTATTGTTTAAGAAACTGTCTATTTCTGCCTTAAATGTATTCAATGTCCCAACTTCCACAGCTCTTTGAGGCAGTGAATTCCATAGATTTACAACCCTCTGAGAGAAGAAATTTCTCCTCATATCAGTTTTAAATAGGCGGCCCCTTATTCTAAGATCATGCCCTCTAGTTCTAGTTTCCCCCATCAGTGGAAACATCCTCTCTGCATCCACCTTGTCAAGCCCCCTCAGAAGCTGATACGTTTCGATAAGATCACCTCTCATTCTTCTGAATTCCAATGAGTAGAGGCCCAACCTACTCAACCTTTCCTCATAAGTCAACCCCCTCATCCCTGGAATCAACCTAGTTAACCTCTCTGAACTGCCTCCAAATCAAGTATATCCTTTCGTAAACATGGAAACCAAAACTGCACGCAGTATCCAGGTGAGGCCTCAGCAATACCTTATATAGCTGTAGTAAGACTTCCCTGCTTTTATACTCCATCCCCTTTGCAATAAAAGCCAAGACACCATTGGCCTTCCTGATCACTTGCTGTACCTGCATACTAACCTTTTGTGTTTCATGCACAAGTACCCCCGGGTCCCGCTGTACTGCAGCACTTTGCAATCTTTCTCCATTTAAATAATAACTTGCTCTTTGATTTTTATCTGCCATGACCTCACACTTTCCGACATTATACTCCATCTGACAAATGTTTGCCCGCTCACTTAGCCTGTCTATTTTCTTTTGCAGATTTTTTGTGTCCTCCTCACACATTGCTTTTCCTCCCATCTTTGTATCGTCAGCAAACTTGGCTACGTTACACTCAGTCCCTTCTTCCAAGTCGTTAATATAGATTGTAAAAAGTTGCAATATAGATTGTAAATAGAATGGGGATGACGGTGGAAATTTAGGGCCAATGTTATGGCCGCCTCCAATTTGACATCAACGCCATTAACCTTTGAGAAGATTCATGGAACACAATGGCCCAAGATTTGCGGTTGGAGGCTTCCCGTGAACCGATACCTCCGACCTGCAAAAAATCTATGAATTTACCTGGTGGTCGGAGAGGGTCTTAGGCTCACCCTCCTGGCCCTCTCTGGGTACCCGTAGGAAGAGACCCACGTATCTCTGGGGCGCAGGCGGTTCACAAGCGCCCCTGGGATCACATGGGCCAGCCCAAACCAAAACAAGAAGAAAATCCCCATTCATGCTGATTGGGTTTCCGTTTTTACGTAACTCCCATAAGTATGAATGGGGATCACTTAAAAATATACAACACATGAAATAAATTTTAAAATTACATATTTAAAATGCCATTTAATTAAATGCTTTAAACAAAAATTTAATTAAAAAGAAAATTATTATGAGGCCGAAATTGCCCTCCTCCCCAAACGGGGCCCACTTTCCGATTTTTTTTTTCTCCGTCCCAATCCGTGGGACAGAGATTAGAGCGATATTGAGGTCTTTGGGTTTTTTCTGGTGTCTTCTGATGATGTCAGGGCGATCGTCCAAGATGATTCTTGCCCAGTGCTCTGCAGGCAGACCCTTTATAGAAAAATAAAATGGAACTGAAAATCAGACAGCTTATATAATAAGTAGCCGATCCTCAACACCAATTTTACACTCGCACAACAACTTCAAAATCAGGTCATCGATCTGAAATGTTAACTCGGTTTTTCTCTTCATAGTCGCTGCCTGACCCGCTGTGATTTCCAGCATTTTCTGTTTTTATAACATAAAAATCTACTCAGGTATTCTTCATTCCAACCCTAGAAGGGAACTTGTTATTACAAAAGCCCAATTTTTATCCTTCATTTCCTGCATCAGCCAACCGCATGTCCCATTCATGAGAAATAGAACTTAAGAAACAGAAGTATGCCATTCGGCCCCTCGAGCCTGCTCTGCCATTCAATAAGCTCATGGCTGATCTGCTACCTCAACTCCACTTTCCTGCACTATCCCTATCTCCCTTGATTCCCTTAATATCCAAAACTCTCTTGATCTCTGTCTTGAATATACTCAATGACTGAGTCTCCACAGCCCTCTGGAGTAGAGATTTCCAAAGATTCACCACCCTTTGAGTGAAGAAATTTCTCCTCATCTCAGTCGTAAATGGCCGACCCCTTATCCTGAGACTGTGACTATTCGATTGAGTCAAGATTATTATCCTGTAGGACAGTGTTGCTGGACATATGATCTTGCCTCCATTATCCACACAGCCACTCAGCTACTGTAGCATATGAACATAAGAACATAAGAACATAAGAACATAAGAAATAGGAACAGGCGTAGGCCATACGGCCCCTCGAGCCTGTTCCGCCATTCAATACGATCATGGCTGATCTGATCATGGACTCAGGTCCATTTCCCTGCCCGCTCTCATAACCCTTTATTCCCTTATCGGTTAAGAAACTGTAATGTTAAGCGGAAGACAATGATTGAAACCTGGGCACTTTCCACGGGCTGAAGAGCAGCATTGGCCAAAACCAGGAGAGAGGTTAACCTTCCTACCGTCTCAACAAAGGGATGGTGCATCACCCCAGACCAGCTCAGGAGAGGGAAAAATAATTAAGTTTAAGTGAAAAATACAGGTTAAAACACTCCCCCAGCTGACTGACACAGACTAGGATGATTTCAGGAGTAAGCGCCGATTAGTGCTGATTTCATTGATGTTGGACAGGGTTGTGTAACGAACACTACAATTGTTCTCAGCACCTTGGGTTAGGAAGGGTAATATTGGTACGGGATCCTGCTCCTGATTGCTACCTTAGCAACCCTTGAAAGACTTGCATTTACATAGCGTCTTTAATGACCTCAGTGTTATGTCAAGGATAGAGGGTCAGACTAGATGCTGCAAGCTCAAAGTAAGTGTGACCGTAGTCCTTTATTACAGATCTCAGAGTGCCTCTCCAGCCTGTGAGGCCTCCTTATATACAGGTGCTCCCAAGGGATTGTGGGATCCCTTGGGATTCCAGGGGATAAGCCCTCTGGTGGATAGACATGGTAATTACAGGTTTACATACATAACAACACTCCCCCGCAAAGTCAATAGCATAACTATTTACAATGTGAGTCGATCTGGGACCTTCCTTTCCCTGGTTGAATGTCTCAGTACAAATGCTGCTGTTGGTGTGTCGCTCGTTGGGCCCTTGCTGGGCTGCTGCACAGCTGGCCTTGCTGGACTGTTGGGGGTGGTGAGTCTTGCTGGGCTGCTGCGGGTGATGGGTTCTGCTTCGTGGTCAACCGCTGGGTCAGTTGCCACTTGTGTGTGTGTTGGAGGGTCGAAAAAGGCAGAGTCTATTGTGGGTTGTTCTGGATAGTCTGTAAATTTGAGTTTGGTTTGGTCCAAGTGTTTTCTGCAGGTGAGTCCATTTACGAGTTTGACCACAAACACCCTACTTCCCTGTTTGGCCAAAACAGTGCCAGCAAGCCACTTGGGACCTTGTCCATAGTTCAACACAAATCATCATCATCATAGGCAGTCCCTCGGAATCGAGGAGGACTTGCTTCCACTCCCAAAGTGAGTTCTTTGATGGCTGAACAGTCCGATATGAGAGCCACAGACCCTGTTACAGGTGGGACAGACATTCGTCGTGGGAAGGGGTCGGTGTGGCTTGTTTGCCGCGCGCTCCTTCCGTTGCCTGCGCTTGGCCTCTTCATGCTCTTTGCGTTGAGACTCGAAGAGCTCAACGTCCTCCCGGATGGACTTTCTCCACCTCGGGCAGTCTGCATCCAGGGTCTCCCAGGTGTCAGTGGTAATGTGGCACTTTACCAGGGAGGCTTTGAGGGTGTCCTTATAACGTTTCCGCTGTCCTCCTTTGGCTCGTTTACCATGAAGTCCGCATAAAGCATTTGCTTAGGGAGTCTCGTATCTGGCATGCGTACTATGTGGCCTGCCCAGCGAAGCTGATCGAGTGTGGTCAGTGCTCCCAGGGGATTTGCAGGATCTTGCGGAGATAGCGTTGCTGATATATCTCCAGCAACTTGAGGTGCCTTCTGTACATCGTCCATGCCTCAGATCCATACAGGAGGGCAGGTATTACTACAGCCCTGTAGACCATGAGTTTGGTGGTAGATTTGAGGGCCTGGTCTTCAACACTCTTTTCCTCAGACGGCCGAAGGCTGCGCTGGCACACTGGAGGCGATGTTGAATCTCCACATCAATGTCTACCTTTGTTGATAAGAGGCTCCCGAGATATGGGAAATGGTCCACGTTTCCAGGGCCGCGCTGTGGATCTTGATGATTGGAGGGCAGTGCTGTGCGGCGGTGACAGGCTGGTGGAGGACCTTTGTCTTACGGATGTTAAGCGTAAGGCCCATGCTTTCATATGCCTCAGTGAATTCATTGACTATATCCAGGAGTTCAGCCTCTGAATGTGCACAGACGCAGGCATCGTCCACATACTGCAGCTCAACGACAGAGGTTGGGGTGATCTTGGACCTGGCCTGGAGGTGGTGTCGGTTAAACAGCTTCCCACTGGTTCTGTAGTTTAGTTCCACTCCAACTGGGAGCTTGTTGATTGTGAGGTGGAGCATGGCGGCAAGGAAGATTGAGAAGAGGGTTGGAGCGATAACGCAGCCCTGTTTGATCCCGGTCCGGACGTGGATTGGGTCTCTAATGGATCTGTTGGTAAGGATCACGGCATGCATGTCATCGTGAAACAGGCGAAGGATATTGATAAAATTTTGGGGGCATCTGAAACGGAGGAGGACGCTCCATAGACCCTCACAGTTGACAGTGTCAAAGGCCTTTGTAAGATCGAAAAAGGCTATGTATAAAGGCTGGCGCTGCTCCCTGCATTTTTCCAGCAACTGTTGTCTGTTATGCCCTGTAGGGGCTGAAATCCGCATTGTGATTCTGGGAGGAGCTCCTCGGCCACAAGGAGAAGACGATTGAGGAGAACTCGAGCGACAACTTACCCAGTGGCTGATAGCAGGGAGATTCCCCTGTCGTTGCCGCAGTCGGACTTGACCCCTTTTTAAAAAATGGTCACAATCACTGCATCTCTGAGATCTCCCGTGATGCTCTCCTCCCTCCAGATGAGAGAGATGAGGTCATGTATCCGTGCCGACAGCGCCCCTCCGCCATTCTTCAGCGCCTCAGCAGGGATTCCATCCGCATCCGTAGCCTTGTTATTCTTAAGCTGTTTTATGGCTTTGCCTACTTCGTGCAATGTTGGAGTTCCACTGAGTTGGTGGCGGGTCGCATGCTGCGGGATGGAGTCAAGAACACTCGAGTCAAAGGCAGTGTCTCGATTGAGGAGATCTTCAAAGTGCTCCTTCCATCAGGCCCTGACTGCCTCGGTGTCCTTGATGAGTGTTTCCCCATTCTTGGCCAGGAGTGGGGTGGGCCTTGGGAATTTGGACCGTAGGTGGCCTTGATTGCAGCGAAGAATCATCGTATATCGTGGCTGTCGGCCAGTTGTTGTATCTCCTGTGCTTTCTCCATCCACCACCTGTTCTTTAGGTCCCGGGTTTTTTGTTGGACCTGAGCCTCGAGCCGTCTGTAATGTTGTTTTGCAGCTCCAGAGTTGGGTTGTTGCTTGAGGCTCAGAAATGTTTTGCGCTTGTGATCTATTAGTTCTTCGATCCCCTGATCATTTTCATCAAACTAGTCCTGATGTTTTCTGGTTGAGTGTCTCTTCACAGGCACTGATTATAGAGGCCTGAAGGGCAGACCAAGTGCTATGGGGATTCAACATCTCAGGGTCATCAAGGCATGCCAGATTGGCTGCGAGGCGCTGGCTGTATAGGGCTATCTTAGCTGGGTCTTTAAGTGCCCCGGCATTAACTTTTTTGCGGCACTGCTTCTGCTGTCCCCTCTGCTTTGGGGCAATGTTAATGTTGATGATGGCTCGGATTAGGCAGTGGTCCGTCCAGCAGTCGTCAGCTCCTGTCATGGTGCGGGTGATGCACACATCCTTGCGATCCCTGGCTCGGACGATGACATAGTCAAGCAGGTGCCAGTGTTTGGAGCGAGGGTGTTGCCATGATGCCTTGTATTTGTCCCTCTGGCGGAATAGGGTGTTGGATCATGTCATGTATTCAACCAGCATTGTAACCCATGTATAATCTGACCTAAGTTGTACACTGTGAGAACAATGACCACTAGGTGGTGAACAATGGCAAGCTGAATGGCGATTCACGCCATTGCAAGGGACAATGCAGCCAGTAATGGGGCCATCAACACCTGTTAATGGCGCACTCAAGGACAATAACAATGGCAGTCAGGGACAATCGACTGGCAAGGGACCTTTAGTTTCAAAAAGCAGCTCATGTTGGAGGCGAGGAGGCACACACTCAGCCGGAGTTTGCAGAGATGAGCAAAATAACTGCAGAAATTGCAGAAATGAACGCTGGGGGAAATCGCTGGAAGCTGAAGTTCAACGAGTTCATGTGGAGCACATATGCAGTTCATACACCAGGACGTAATGATGAAAGTGCTCCTCAATGGCATCCCAGTATCAATGGAGCTAGACACAGGGGCAAGCCAGTCCCTGATGGGTATCAAACAGTTTGAAAAATTGTGGGCGTCCAAGGCCGGGAGGCCAAAATTATCGGCGATTGACGCACAGCTACGGACATACACAAAGGATATCATTCCGGTGCCAGGCAGCGCCACGGTAGTCGTGACCCACAAAGATTCGGAGAACAGGTTGCCACACTGGGTTGTCCCGGGGGACGGTCCCGCACTATTGAGGAGGAGTTGGCTTGCTGTCATGAACTGGAAATGGGGCGATGTCAATGCAATTTCCTCTGTGGAGCGAGTATCATGCTCATAGGTCCTGGACAAATTTGACTCATTATTTCAACCCGGCATTGGCACTTTCATGGGGGCCAAGGTAGTGATTCACATAAACCCGGACGCCAGGCCAGTACACCACAAGGCCAGAGCGGTGCCGTACGTGATGCGGGAAAAGATACAAGGCGAATTGGACTGCCTGCTGAGGGAAGGCATCATCTCGCCAGTCGAATTCAGTGACTGGGCGAGCCCGATTGTGCCGCTCAAGGCGGATGAGTCGGTCAGGATATGTGGCGATTACAAGGCCACCATCAATCGGGTGTCACTCCAAGACCAGTACCCGCTACCGAGAGTGGAGGACCTCTTTGCGACGCTATCCGGCAGCAAACTTTTTTCAAAATTGGACCTGACCTCAGCTTACATGACCCAGGAGCTGGCGAGTGAGTCGAAG